>NC_057809.1:62594612-62640518 GCF_018294505.1 Triticum aestivum | reverse complement strand
CTGGCGGGGTCTGTCTCAGATCCGCCTGCCCAAGCTGGCGCCCCGCCGCTTTGCGCCGGCTGTGGTTGCTCGCGATGGGACGGCGCCTGCTTGCTCGGTAAGCTTTGCCGTTAATGATATCCTGCTGGAGGCCACTCCTCCTCCCCCTATTCATGGTGCTCACCGGCCATGTCTTAAATCGGCGTCGGCCTCCTTCAAGTCGCGCTCTGCGCGAGATGGTGCTTCGAGCCCTGTGCCCGCTGCTGAGGAGTCAAGTCGCGGCTTTGCCGCTGATGCTAGCCGCGAGGCGGAGTGGCAGCTGGTGCGGCCTGTGTACTGGTGGAGAGAGCTCCCCACCCACCAGCATTCAATACGGCGCTCGGCTTCTTCTTATTCCCCTCCTGGGCAGCGAGGCTTCGTCAAGTACAGAGACAGAGATTGCCATCGTTGCCTCCTCAAGGGCCACAACAAAGTTGACTGCCGAAATCCCTTCACTTGCCTCCGCTGCCGGCGGGTCGGCCACAGGGCGTGTGACTGCTCCAACCCTCTGTCGTCTGCTGCTCCTTCATCTTCGTCCGCTGCTGCTGCTCGTCGTCGGGCGCCTCCTGCTGCATCTCCTCCAACATCTGCAGCAGGGCAGAGGTCCTCGCCGCGGCCTCATCCTCCCCCGGCCGCGGGCACCATGGCGCGGCAGCCTGTGCGCATCAGCGACCCGTCGCTGCGCCCAGAGGAGGGCCACGTCATCGTCGTCACCACCCCGGAGATGGAGGCAAACGCTGCTCGGCTTGCAAGGTTAGGTGCCTTCATCTGGCTGGGCGGGAATCGGCCATCTGTCAACGCCGCCGAGATCCGTGAAGCTCTCCAAGTGCAGTTCGGCATCGAGCACGTCAAGGTGGTTCCACACTACCCAGAGGACTTCTTCGCCCTGTTCGAATACCAGCATCACCGCGACAAGGTCACGGCGTCCCCGGGTCGCTTCCGCCACGCCGGCCTTGACATCCACGTGGCGAACTGGAGGGTGGACGCGCAGGCAGACGTGGTTCAAGGCAACTTCCGTGTTCACCTTTGCATCGAGAGCATTTCGCTGAACGCATGGAGTGATTCCGTGGCGGCGCAAGTGCTTGGCCCGGACACATTTGTCCACTACTTCGACATCGCCACTCTCCGTCAGGAGGACGCAACATGCCTAAAGTTGTGGGCGTGGTCAGCGAATCCTTCGGCCATCCCCAAGGTCCAGCAAGTCACTTTCGCCCCCCGTATCGCCACTGGTGCTGGGGGTGCTCCATCGTCGGACGTCGGTCACTCAGGCTTCAAGAAGCGCGTGCTGGTCCACATGGACCTCCTCGAGGACTTCACGCCTGATGCCTCGGGACGGATCCCTCGTCGGCCGCGCACACAGCCCTTCACCATCCATATGGGCGTGGTTCATGGTTGTCGGGACCCCGATCCTAAGTCACACCGATCTAGCATGTAACACATCATATCACTTTGCGGCCTCACGCACGGTATTCCCACGGGTGCCACCTTACCTGGCACGGGACCGTTTGCGCCTTTTGGCTCACGTATATGATAGTGTTGCTAGCATCCATATGACAGAGAACCCGGGCCGACATGACTAGTCGTGAACCCAAGGTGGCACCAACTTACGGGGACAGACATACATGAATCAACATCGAGCATGTCGTTCAGCAGCGTGTGAATCCGGGTTGTAGCACTGGGCTAACAGGATTCCGGGAACCCGGGCTGTAGCAGGCTAGGCAGGACTCCGGATGTCACCGCGTGACATTTCCCCGAAGGGACAGGCACATGAACAAAGTGAATCACATGCCGACCAGTCAAGTGTTCCAGAGCAGTAGTGCTGGGCTAGCAGGACTCCGGTGAACCGGGCTGTAGCGGACTACTATGGCTCATGGAAGCACAAGACTACATTTCCTCATAAGAGAGGCTACCAGAGATAAACAACTAGGTTGGCGGACCCCACACATAGCAATACACGTTACACGTACGCATAACATGCAAGTATGTGCTGTACAACATGGCATCACAACATAACTCAAACTTATATAGATAAAGGCCCAGAAGAGGCACATAGCATTCAATACAAACAGGGGTCTCATGACCCATCATTCAGAGCATACAAGCAACGGAAGCATTACATGTCTGAGTACAGACAACTACAAAAGGAAAAGACTAAGAAGCCTGACTAAACACGACCCTCCCAAGGGTACAAGATCGTAACTGGGATACAAGCTACTCGTCGAAGTCACTAGTGTAACCAACTGCAAAACATAAATAAGCAAACGTTATCAACAAGGGGGTGGTGGAGTTTTAACAGCAGCAAGCCAACTTTGACTAAGTGGCTAACCTATACTACGAGTATCAGAAACTTCTTTGAGGTGAGGAGACGCACACGAGTCCACATATTCACCATATCAATACTCCACTATGGATCCGTTCCCGTCTTCCTACGAGAAGGCCATCCATAGCACTCATGCTTATCTTGCGTATTTTAGAGTATCCACTTCAAGTTGTCTATGTACTACATAAGTCCTCCAAGTTTCCATATCCGAGGAAAACGGCTATTCGAATAGATAATTGATGTCTACTACACAACCTTCTTCTTGTAGACGTTGTTGGGCCTCCAAGTGCAGAGGTTTGTAGGACAGTAGCAAATTTCCCTCAAGTGGATGACCTAAGGTTTATCAATCCGTAGGAGGCGTAGGATGAAGATGGTCTCTCTCAAGCAAGCCTGCAACCAAATAACAAAGAGTCTCTTGTGTCCCCAACACACCCAATACAATGGTAAATTGTATAGGTGCACTAGTTCAGCGAAGAGATGGTGATACAAGTGGTATATGGATGGTAGATAATAGTTTTTGTAATCTGAAATAATAAAAACAGCAAGGTAGCAAGTGATAAAAGTGAGCGTAAACGGTATTGCAATGCGTTGAAACAAGGCCTAGGGTTCATACTTTCACTAGTGTAAGTTCCCTCAATAATACTAACATAATTGGATCACATAACTATCCCTCAACATGCAACAAAGAGTCACTCCAAAGTCACTAATAGCGGAGAACGAACGAAGAGATTATGGTAGGGTACGAAACCACCTCAAAGTTATTCTTTCCAATCAATCCGTTGGGCTATTCCTATGGGTGTCACAAACATCCCTACAGTTCGTAGTAGAATAACACCCTAAGACACAAATCAACCAAAACCCTAATGTCACCTAGATACTCCAATGTCACCTCAAGTATCCGTGGTATGATTATACGATATGCATCACACAATCTCAGATTCATCTATTCAACCAACACATAGAACCTCATAGAGTGCCCCAAAGTTTCTACCGGAGAATCACGACGAAAACGTGTGCCAACCCCTAGGCATAGGTTCATGGGCGGAACCCGCAAGTTGGTCACCAAAACATACATCAAGTGGCACATGGTATCCCATTGTCACCACAGATATCCACGGCAAGACATACATCAAGTGTTCTCAAGTCTTTAAAGACTCAATCCGATAAGATAACTCCAAAGGGGAAACTCAATTCATTACAAGAGAGAAGAGGGGGAGGAGAAACATAAGATCCAACTATAATAGCAAAGCTCGCGATACATCAAGATCGTATCATCTCAAGAACACGAGAGAGAGAGAGATCAAACACATAGCTACTGGTATATACCCTCAGCCCCGAGGGAGAACTACTCCCTCCTCGTCATGGAGAGCACCGGGATGATGAAGATGGCCACCGGTGAGGGTTCCCCCCTACGGCAGGGTGTCGGAATAGGGTCCCGATTGACTTTTGGTGGCTACGGAGGCTTCTGGCGGCGGAACTCCCGATCTATCTTGCGTTCTAGAAGTTTTAGGGTACGTGGATATATATGGGTGCAGGGAGGACGTCGAAGGAGCCACGAGGGCCCCACGAGACAGGGGGCGCGCCCTAGGGGGGCTCCCCCCACCCTCGTGAGCACCTCATGTCTCCCCTGACATGGGGTCCAAGTCCATCAGGTGTGTTTCCTTCCAAAAATAACTTCTCCAGTTGATTTTGTCCTGTTTCGACTCTGTCTGATATTCCTTTTCTTCAAAACACAGAAATAGGCATAAAACAACAAATCTGGGTTGGGCCTCCGGTTAATAGGTTAGTCCCAAAAGTAATATAAAAGTGGATAATAAAGCCCAATATTGCCCAAAACAGTAGATAATATAGCATGGAGCAATCAAAAATTATAGATACGTTGGAGACGTATCAAGCATCCCCAAGCTTAATTCCTGCTTGTCCTCGAGTAGGTAAATGATAAAAAGATAATTTTTGATGTGGAATGCTAGTTGGCATAATTTCAATGTAATTCTTCTTAATTGTGGTATGAATATTCAGATCCATAAGATTCAAGACAAAAGTTCATATTGACATAGAAATAATAATACTTCAAGCATACTAACTAAGCAATTATGTCTTCTCAAAATAACATGGCCAAAGAAAGCTATCCCTATAAAATCATATAGTCTGGCTATGCTCCATCTTCACCACACAAAATATTTAAATCATGCACAACCCCGATGACAAGCCAAGCAATTGTTTCATATTTTTGATGTTCTCAAACTTTTTCAATCTTTCACGCAATACATGAGCATGAGCCACGGACATAGCACTATGGGTGGAATAGAATGGTGGTTGTGGAGACGACAAAAAGGGAGAAGATAGTCTCACGTCGACTAGGCATATCAATGGGCTATGGAGATGCCCATCAATAGATATCAATGTGAGTGAGTAGGGATTGCCATGCAACGGATGCACTAGAGCTATAAATGTATGAAAGCTCAACAAAAGAAACTAGTGGGTGTGCATCAAACTTGCTTGCTCATGAAGACCTAGGGCAATTTGAGGAAGCCCATCATTGGAATATACAAGCCAAGTTCTATAACGTAAAATCCCCACTAGTATATGAAAGTGACGACATATGAGACTCTCTATATGAAGAGCATGGTGCTACTTTGAAGCACAATATATGAGACTTGCTATATCATGGTGCTACTTTGAAGCACAAGTGTGGAAAAAAGGATAGTAGCATTGCCCCTTTTTTTGGGCCTTCTTTTTTTCTTTGGCCTTTCCTTTTTTGGGATAATGCTCTATTGAGTGATGATCATCACACTTCTATTTATTTACAACTCAATGATTATAACTCGATACTAAAACAAAGTATGACTCTATATGAATGCCTCCGGTGGTGTACCGGGATGTGCAATGATGCATGAGTGACATGTATGAAAGAATTATGAACGGTGGCTTTGCCACAAATACTATGTCAACTACATGATCATGCTAAGCAATATGACAATGATGAATGTGTCATGATGAACGGAATGGTGGAAAGTTGCATGGAAATATATCTCGGGATGGCTATGGAAATGCCATAATAGGTAGGTATGGTGGCTGTTTTGAGGAAGGTATATGGTGGGTGTATGGTACCAGCGAAAGTTGCGCGGTACTAGAGAGGCTAGCAATGGTGGAAGGGTGAGAGTGCGTATAATCCATGGACTCAACATTAGTCATAAAGAACTCATATACTTACTGCAAAAATCCAGAAGTTATCAAAGCAAAGTATTACGCGCATGCTCCTAGGGGGATAGATTGGTAGGAAAAGACCATCGCTCGTCCCCGACCGCCACTCATAAGGAAGACAATCAATAAATAAATCATGCTCCGACTTCGTAACATAACGGTTCACCATACGTGCATGCTATGGGAATCACAAACTTCAACACAAGTATTTCTCAAATTCACAACTACTCAACTAGCATGACTCTAATATCACCATATCCATATCTCAAAACAATTATCAAGTATCAAACTTCTCATAGTATTCAACACACTCATAAGAGAATTTTACTATTCTTGAATACCTAGCATATTAGTATTTTAAGAAAATTACCATGATATTTAAGACTCTCAGAATGATATAAGTGAAGCATGAGAGTTCATCTATTTATTCAAAATAAAACTACCACCATGTTCTAAAAGGTATAAGTGAAGCACTAGAGCAAACGACAAACTATTCCGAAAGATATAAGTGAAGATCAATGAGTAGTCGAATAATTATGCAACTATGTGAAGACTCTCTAACATTTAATAATTACAGATCTTGGTACTATATTCAAACAGCAAGCAAAGCAAAATAAAACTACATCTAAGAATAGCAAACATCATGTGAAGAAGCAAAAGCTTAGGATCAACCGATACTAACGGATAATTGTTGAAGAAGAAAGGTGGGATGCCAACAAGGGCATCCCCAAGCTTAGACGCTTGAGACTTCTTGAAATATTATCTTGGGGTGTCTTGGGCATCCCCAAGCTTGAGCTTTTGTTTCTCCTTAATTTCTCTCATATCAAGGTCTCCCTAAATCTCAAAAGCTTCATCCACACAAAACTCAACAAGGACTCGTGAGATAAGTTAGTATAAACCATTGCCAAAAACTTATCATACTCTACTATAGTAAATCACTAAAATTATTATTCAACATTGCATACTAAAGGCCTCTTCATATTTAATAGTCCTATCCTCAAATAGAATCATTAAAGAATCAAACATATGCAAACAATGCAAATATAACAGCAATATGCCTAAACAGGATAGTCTGTAAAGAATGCAGCAACATCCATACTTCCATAGCTCCAAAAATTATGAAATAAAATTTTCACTGTATTAAATTTATCAGAGCTTAATATTCAAAAAGTTTCAACATTTTATCACATTCTGACTTTTCTAGGAAATTATTGCAACAGCGGTAAACTTTCTGTTTTCAAACAGCAACATGTATACTTGTAACATAGGCATAGTAAAGGCTACCAATGCCACTTTTACTGAAATAGAAGATGTAAAACATTGTTATAAATAACAGAAAGCAAATCCTAACAAAATAAATTGACGCTCCAAGCAAAACACATATCATGTGGCGAATAAAAATATAGCTCCAAGTAAAGTTACCGATGAATGAAGACGAAAGTGGGGATGCCTTCCGGGGCATCCCCAAGCTTAGGCTCTTGGTTGTCCTTGAATATTACCTTGGGGTGCCTTGGTCATCCCCAAGCTTAGGCTCTTGCCACTGCTTATTCCACAATCCATCGAATCTTTACCCAAAACTTGAAAACTTCACAACACAAAACTTAAAGTAGAAAACTCGTGAGCTCCGTTAGTATAAGAAAATAAATCACCACTTCAAGGTACTGTAATGAACTCATTCTGTATTTATATTGGTTTTCAACCTACTGTATTCCAACCTATCTATGGTTTATAAACTATTTTACTAGCCATAGATTCATCAAAATAAGTAAACAACACATGAAAAACAGAATCTGTCAAAAACAGAACAGTCTGTAGTAATCTGAATCAAACGTATACTTCTAGAACTCATAAAATTCTCAAATAAATTGCTGGACCTGAGGAATTTATCTATTAATCATCTTCAAAAAGAATTAATTAAATATCACTGTCCAAATAAAATTGACAGCAATTCTCGTGAGCGCTAAAGTTTCTGTTTTTTTACAGCAGGATCAACAAGACTTTCCCCAAGTCTTCCCAAAGGTTCTACTTGGCAAAAACACTAATTAAACACATAAAACCACATCTAAACAGAGGCTAGATGGATTATTTATTATTAAACAGGAACAAAAAGCAAGGAGCTAAAATAAAATTGGGTTGCCTTCCAACAAGCGCTATCATTTAATGCCCCTAGCTAGGCATGATGATGTCAATGATGCTCACATAAAAGATAAGAATTGAAACATAAAGAGAGCATCATGAAGAATATGACTAGCACATTTAAGTATAACCCACTTCCTATGCATAGGTATTTTGTGAGCAAACAACTTATGGGAACAAGAATCAACTTGCATAGGAAGGTAAAACAAGCATAACTTCAAAATTTTAAGCACATAGAGAGGAAACTTGATATTATTGCAATTCCTACAAGCATATATTCCTCCCTCATAATAATTTTCAGTAGCATCATGAATGAATTCAACAATATAACTATCAATAAAGCATTCTTTTCATGATCTACAAGCATAGAAAATTTACTACTCTCCACATAAGCAAAATTCTTCTCTTGAATAGTAGTGGGAGCAAACTCAACAAAGTAACTATCATGGGATTGAAAATTGAAATCGAGATGAAAAGTTTCATTGTTATCATTATTCTTTAAAGCATACATGGCATCACAATAATCATCATATATAGGAGGCATGCTTTCATCATAATAAATTTGCTCATCAAAACTTGGGGGACAAAAAATATCATCTTCATCAAACATAGCTTCCCCAAGCTTGTGGCTTTGCATATCATTAGCATCATGGATATTGAAAGAATTCATACTAACAACATTGCAATCATGCTCATCATTCAAATATTTAGTCCCAAACATTTTATAGATTTCTTCTTCTAGCACTTGAGCACAATTATCCTTTCCATCATACTCACGAAAGATATTAAAAAGGTGAAGCGTATGAGACAAACTCAATTCCATTTTTTATAGTTTTCTTTTATAAACTAAACTAGTGATAAAACAAGAAACTAAAAGACTCGATTGCAAGATCTAAAGATATACCTTCAAGCACTCACCTCCCCGGCAACGGCGCCAGAAAAGAGCTTGATGTCTACTACACAACCTTCTTCTTGTAGACGTTGTTGGGCCTCCAAGTGCAGAGGTTTGTAGGACGGTAGCAAATTTCCCTCAAGTGGATGACCTAAGGTTTATCAATCCGTAGGAGGCATAGGATGAAGATGGTCTCTCTCAAGCAAGCCTGCAACCAAATAACAAAGAGTCTCTTGTGTCCCCAACACACCCAATACAATGGTAAATTGTATAGGTGCACTAGTTCGGCGAAGAGATGGCGATACAAGTCGTATATGGATGGTAGATAATAGTTTTTGTAATCTGAAATAATAAAAACAGCAAGGTAGCAAGTGATAAAAGTGAGCGTAAACGGTATTGCAATGCGTTGAAACAAGGCCTAGGGTTCATACTTTCACTAGTGTAAGTTCCCTCAACAATACTAACATAATTGGATCACATAACTATCCCTCAACATGCAACAAAGAGTCACTCCAAAGTCACTAATAGCGGAGAACGAATGAAGAGATTATGGTAGGGTACGAAACCACCTCAAAGTTATTCTTTCCAATCAATCCGTTGGGCTATTCCTATAGGTGTCACAAACAGCCCTAGAGTTCGTACTAGAATAACACCTTAAGACACAAATCAACCAAAACCCTAATGTCACCTAGATACTCCAATGTCACCTCAAGTATCCGTGGGTATGATTATATGATATGCATCACACAATCTCAGATTCATCTATTCAACCAACGCATAGAACCTCATAGAGTGCCCCGAAGTTTCTACCGGAGAATCACGACGAAAACGTGTGCCAACCCCTATGCATAGGTTCATGGGAGGAACCCGCAAGTTGGTCACCAAAACATACATCAAGTGGCACGTGGTATCCCATTGTCACCACAGATATCCACGGCAAGACATACATCAAGTGTTCTCAAGTCTTTAAAGACTCAATCCGATAAGATAACTCCAAAGGGGAAACTCAATTCATTACAAGAGAGAAGAGGGGGAGGAGAAACATAAGATCCAACTATAATAGCAAAGCTTGCGATACATCAAGATCGTATCATCTCAAGAACAGGAGAGAGAGAGATCAAACACATAGCTACTGGTACATACCCTCAGCCCCGAGGGAGAACTACTCCCTCCTCGTCATGGAGAGCACCGGGATGATGAAGATGGCCACCGGTGAGGGTTCCCCCTACGGCAGGGTGCCGGAACAGGGTCCCGATTGACTTTTGGTGGCTACGGAGGCTTCTGGCGGCGGAACTCCCGATCTATCTTGTGTTCTGGAAGTTTTAGGGTACGTGGATATATATGGGTGCAGGGAGGACGTCGGAGGAGCCACGGGGGCCCCACGAGACAGGGGGGCACGCCCTAGGGGGGCGCCCCCCACCCTCGTGAGCACCTCATGTCTCCCCTGACGTGGGGTCCAAGTCCATCAGGTGTGTTTCCTTCCAAAAATAACTTCTCCTGTTGATTTCGTTCCATTTCGACTCCGTCTGATATTCCTTTTCTTCAAAACACAAAAATAGGCATAAAACAGCAAATCTGGGTTAGGGCTCCGGTTAATAGGTTAGTCCCAAAAGTATTATAAAAGTGGATAATAAAGCCCAATATTGCCCAAAACAGTAGATAATATAGCATGGAGCAATCAAAAATTATAGATACGTTGGAGACGTATCAATAATGTTAACCCTGCAGGGGTGTACTTCTTCACACACGCTCTCGCCACTTATCGCCCTGTACATGTCATGTACCTCGGCAACCTTCAAGCAGAAACCGGGCGGGGGTGTCGGCCACGACCTGACTAACTACACAAGTCTCTCGTCCAGGTTTATCGCCTATTCGAGTTCCATCCGCAAGGAGTTCCGGCCGAAGTTCCGGCCCCAAACGATGTGTGCAGGGTTCCCAAGCCCACCATCCGGGTGCCACTTGGTACACCGTGCCACGGTGCCTAGTCTGTCCCAAGCCCGTCTTGTCAGACACCACCTGGTAGACAAATAGCACTACCTACAAACGCCAGAAACTAGTTGCAACTCCTGGACAGAGATCAAGTGGATTAATAAGCCGAGAAGGGCCGGATAACCGGAACCCAATGTGTGGTAGTAACTGGACTTGGATAACATACACAGAACTCAGTGCTTAGGGACGGTTCCAATGAGACAACACACCATGTACTCCTACAAGGCATCTCATGGCGTCAGAAAACTCAGTCGCGTCTGCCTCTAACACTGGATCCAAGGAATCTGTTCCATACACCCGGAGCTGGAGGGAGCAACCCGCCGGAGGTTAACCGGGTCGGGACGCCCGGAGCACCAGTTCAGCCACGCACCATGGAGCTGCCGCGCATGAATACAGCTCCTCCTCGTTATATATCAACACCCCCGGGTCACTTCTCCAACCCCATGGAGAACCTCATTGCAGCGTCAGCTTGTTTGGCAGCTCTCCCGATGGCCGGAGGGTAAGAGAACTACTTCAGATAGCTTTGGCCCAGCAAGATGCATACTCCTATAGTCGAGACAGGATTCATTCAACTCCTCGCCCAAGCTGGAGCCCAAGTTACAGTAGGCACATGGAATCTGCAGAGATGTCAAGTAACGCTCAACGCCACAACTGGCCATGTAGGCATGAGCCGGTGCGGGCTGGAGCCCTCAACTTGGGGATCAGGAGAGAATTCGTCAAGAGGTGGAAATTCGCGCAATGGGCGCATGTGCCGGCTCAAGAGCTCCGGATGATTCCAATCACTTGGCCGTTTGCAGTCTGGGGGCTTGACATGGTGGGACCTTTCAAAAGGTCTAAGGACAAGAAGACACATCTCCTGGTGGCTGTTGATAAGTTCACTAAATGGGTTGAGGCAGAGCCTGTGAGTAAGTGTGATGCAGCCATGGCGGTTCAGTTCATGAAGAAAATAATCTTCCGTTTCGGTTTTCCACACAGTATTATCATGGACAATGGCACCGATCTATCCCAAGGGGCTATGGAAGAGTTTTGTCAGCGAGAGCACATCCGGCTTGATGTTTCTTCTGTAGCTCATCCTCAATCCAATGGTCAAGCTGAGAGAGCCAATCAGGAAATTCTGAAAGGGCTAAAACCCCGGCTTATGGTTCCTTTACAGCAAACACCGAGTTGTTGGGTAGAGGAGTTGCCTTCAGTGTTATGGAGCATCAATACTACACCCAACAGGTCTACGGGTTACACACCCTTCTTCATGGTTTATGGGGCAGAAGCGGTATTGCCCAGTGACATCCGTCATGACTCGCCCCGTGTGGCGGCTTATGTTGAAGCTAACAATGAAAAAGCCAGACAGGATGCATTTGACTTGTTGGATGAAGAAAGAGACTTAGCAGCAGCACGATCAGCAATCTATCAACAGGACCTGCGTCGTTATCACAGCCGCCGGGTTAAGACCAAGACTTTTCAAGAAGGTGACTTGGTGCTCCGACTCATCCAAGATCTTTCAGATGCACACAAGTTATCCCCACCTTGGGAAGGACCCTTTGTGGCCAGTAAAAATTTAAACAACGGGTCTTACTACCTCATTGACGTTCGAGAGCATGCAGACTCACGTAAGTCGGAAGAGGAGACCCGCCGGCCGTGGAACATTGCTCAACTTCGGCCGTACTATACCTGAGCCACCGACTCTCATCCTGTACATACGTTCATCCTGTATATACGATGATAAGCAATAAAGTAAGACCATCAGTCTCTTTTCTTTTCAAAGATTATGCATCTTTATTACTTTTTCACAAATGACTATTAAGGAGCTGATCATATTTGAATCAAGTTAAACCTTTTTCTAGTCCGGCTTATGATCATATTCGAATCTAGCTGTAAATATCATGGTCACTTGGAGGCTTCCTGTTCAAACATAGGTCGTATTCGAACCAAAGAGAACATAGCTGTCGTAACCCTTTTGATCGGCTCAAGGCCAAACTCACTTGGGGGCTTCTTGATCGTATCCGAATCATAGCTTAACCCCTTTTGAGCTGACTTGGATCGTATTCGAATCAGGGTCGTTAAAAACCTCTCAAGGTCATTTGGGGGCTTCCTGTTCAAACATAGGTCATATTCGAACCAAAGAGAACATAGCTGTCGGTACCCTCTTGATCAGCGCAACGCCAAAGCCACTGGGGGCTATATGGTCGTATTCGAACCTTAGCTTAACCCCTTTGGTCCGGTTTACTGATCATATTCGAATCAGAAACCCCCAATCTTTTAAATACAAAGTTAAAATTATGTTTGTTATCTGTTGCTTGCCTTTGAGTTTTTGTTGCTTCAATATTACAAATGAGATGGCCTGATTCTCTTTGCCGGCTCAATTATTGGACAACACAGCCGCCCGGGTTATCCAAGCCGGTGGTCTAAGGATTCGAAGGTACGAGCTACTGAGGTATGATGATTATTGAATGTTCAAGGAGTCTCAACTTTTATATTGAATTCTCAAATTCATCACCCGGTTTATTTAAACCGGCGATCTAAGGATCACCAAGGACAAGGTATGTTTTTTTACTTACACGCGCTTATCGGCTGCGTTAACTTCAGAGTTGGTATTAAACCTTATCCTTTATTTATATTTGTCTCTGTTTTTTGAGGTGGAAATATGGGCTGTAAAAGAGGTGTTTAAACCCAGTTGTTTCTAAACCGCCTTGCCAGGTCTTTCCTTTTTCCTTGTGTTCACAGGAACAGAGTTTAAACATTGCAGAGACAAGTGTTAAACAAGGCATAAGAAAAACATTAAAACATTGGCACCCGGAAGCACAGATTCACATAGAAGCGTTTTATGCGCGATGGCATAAGCAAACATGCGGTGTTTTTAACAGCTAAAGCTATTACAAGGCTTTCTAAAGCCCATGAAGATGATCATTGTCCTTCCCTCACCGGCTCAACATCTTGAATCTGCTGGAAGTTGGGTTTTGACCAGTCATAGCCGTTCATGGCGACAAATTCAGCTTCATCATCAATCAGGCCGACCGGATCAACCTCTGGGGCAAATGTGTCTTCTCTCATCGGTGGGATCAAGTCGGTTACTTTATAGGAAGGAGGGGCCATCTTCTTATTTTCACTGTCAACCATGGTTGATACTTGTCCACATTGGTGTCATCTCCAAGGCTAGTCGCCTGAGGCCAGACTTCACGGACGCAGGCTATAAAGTCATCCTGATCAAAAGGAGACCCGTCCCCCTTCACGGTAGGATAACCCCTTGCCACGTCTGCCGGGTCTAGATCTGGTACCAAAGCCTTGGAGCGGCTTAGGGCAGTCAAAGCTCCGGCTCGCGCGCAGGAGCGTTTCACCTCTTGGAATCTGGCAGGGAGAATGGACAGCCTCTTCAGGACGTCACTGATCCGGTTAGACCCTTGATTAGTAGGAGAGATGGATGCCAGAGCTCGTTGTGCGCCGATATACAATTGTGCAGTTAAAGTGTATATGGCTTTCATCTTAATCAACGGGTCTTGGTCTAGATTCTTACTTCATGGACCTACACGCATTTTTCACAGAGTCAGTTAACGGATCATATTCCGGCTTGACAGGAAACACATATGAAAGATCAAATTAGGAAGCTTACCAAAGATAGCAGTGACCATCTGAGACACCCAGCCTTTTAATCTGTTCAGTTCAGTTCAAATTTCCTTCAGAGCTATTTCGGCTATCTCAGCTCGCTGGGTCAGAAGTATCTTCTCATCTGCCCACGTTTCCTCTTTGACAGCAAAGTCAGTCTTCAACTTCTCCGTTTCAGAAAGACTTATTTGCAGTTGGGAGGTGGAAGATTTAATTTCTGATTCCTGGTTCGCTAGCCGGGTCTTTGTATCAGTCAGTTGGGAGTTCAGTTCAGACAATGCATTTTGTGAACACATTCAGATAAATCAAGACTTGGCCTCAAATTCCAGTATCCAATTTCAAAGATTCAAGTCTCAAATACTTTATGAATAAACCACTTGACACTTGGGGGCTAATGTATGTCAAATCAAATTTTTATGACTCTACCAACATATTTGAAGCCCCAAGTCCTTTACAAAGTAACAACACTTGGCACTTGGGGGCTAATGCACGCAGTTCGGCAAGTTTTTCAAGTTTAAACCGGAATATTAAGTATTTTACAGATGGCGTTCAATTCTGAAGTACCGATTCATTAATGATTAAATAAACCGGTCCTTGGGGACTACAGGTGAAGTCTTGTTCTACTAATATCAAGCAAAGATTAAGAGGTAAAAGTATCAGTCTATATTGTAAGTCTATAGGTTATTCCGTTTCTCTCATAATCTACAGACTTGGGGGCTGAAGGAATGTTGATAAACCGGAAATTACATACCTCATACTTCAATTGAAGCTGCTTGACCATCTCAATCTCAGAATCACGACTGGAGTGTACATGACTGAGATAGCTGGATAAGATATCACTGGCGTTAAGACGGTCATAATTGGCAACATCAAGATGAACCTTCTGCCTCTCCAAAGCTTCTTGCTTAGCGGTGCACCATGCCAAAACCGTCGGGTTCCCCGGCTCAACATAGCGGCTCCCAGTAATTTGAACATCTTGAACACGGGGAGACGGTGGGCCGGTTGAGCTTGATGGACCAGCTGCAGAAGAGTTAATAGTGTTCTTGACAAGGGATGGCTCTAGAGGATTTGCTTCATGAACAATAGGTGGGTCTTCTGGGGCGACAGTTAATGGAGAAGGTGGCCTAGCCGGCTCAGATGCCAATACTGGCGGATCTTCCATTGGTTTTGTTGCCTTCGCTTTTTTGGACTCAGCTTGACCACTGAAGAAAAATATTTCAGAATAATCAGCACTAAGATAACAATTGATCAAACTCGGAAGAAAAGAGGGTTTTTAATTACCCAGGAGCAGTCTTGAAAGCCGGAAATTGTGTTTGTGATGAGTCGCCTGAAGAACGAGACACCTCCTGAAAAGGTAAATGAAAGGAGTTAAAGAAAATACAAGGAGCAGGATTCATCAAAACGGGTTAAATACAGTAATAATTAAACCTCGTTCGGGTGTTTCCGAGGAGTTTGTTGAAGGATAACAGCCGGTTCATCCTCAATTCCAACTTCACAGCGGCTTTCATGTTGTTGTTTTTTCAAATTAAAGTTGGGATCCAAGTGAGCTAAAGGGTTAGAAAACCTTACTTTACGGATCACTCGACGAACTTTGTGTCTTGGTAAGGGCTCTGAGTCGGAGGAAATAATAGTTACCTCTACTTCCTCAGCCTGACTGGCCCCAGTGTCATCCTGGTAAGGATCAGTGTCAATAAGAGTGTTAAAAAATTGGCCAAGGGAATCAAGGGCTACCTCCGAGTCAGACGAGTCATCAAGCTTCATTAAATCTTCAGCAGTGGTTTTCTTCTTCTTCTTCTTGGATTTCCGGGCTGTTTTCTTGGCGTTCATGGCGGCGAGTTTCGCCTTCTTGGCGGCTTCGTGATCATATTTCACCTTCCAAAAGTCAGAATTGGCCTGTAAAGACAAGAAGAAAGATCAGTATTAAGTACTAATAGCCGGGCAAAACACAAAGAAAAAAAGAGATTAGAATGTACTTACTTCCGGCATCGGATTTATCTTGCAGAAGGGACTTAACCCAACAATATTGCAATCTTCGTACTTCCCATTTACCAAAAGGGTCGACATCGAAACAATGTCTTCTTCGGTGAGTTCAACTTGGCTGTGACGAAGAGGGTGGTTCGGGCTACCGTCATATTCATACATTAGTTGAGATCGACGACTTAATGGGATAACCCGCCATGAGATCCAGCAACGGGTCAGATCTACTCCGGTTAGACCATTATCCAATAAGCCGTTCATTCTTCTAATGGAGGGAAGAAGCTTCCTACGTTCAGCGACGGTGAGCTTATCCAGAAGGGTGAATTTGGAGTCAAGACGGTTAGGGCGATAACCCGGCAAAAGCTTCTCATTTGCTGGAGAAGTATCCTGACAATAAACCAAGATTGGTTCCAACCTTTTGGGTGGCTCGGTAAGACGATGAGAGGAAAAACAGCACCCTGACGGCGCTGAATTGAAATGCCTCCAAGTTCTAAGCTAGAACCGTTGGTGCATTCATTCTGGCGATTCAGATAAAAGTACTCTCTAAACAATTCTACAGTGGGCTCTTGTTGAAGATACGCCTCACAGAGCACTTGGAAGTTACAAATATTGGAAATAGAGTTGGGTCCAAGGTCTTGAGGATGGAGTTTGAAAAGATGAAGGACCTCTCTGAAGAATTTTGAACCGGGTGGTGAAAATCCCCGGTTCATGTGGTCAGTAAAGATAATCACTTCTCCATCTTTCGGATTGGGACGTTCTTCCTCCGGGTCAGGAGCATGCTAAGACATGACATTCTTTGAAGGCAGAAACCCAACGATGAAGAATTCTTTTAACCGTTCATCAGTTACGGAAGAAGGGACCCAGTTACAGACGGTCGGTGACTTCGACGGCATGATGAGTAACGAACTGAAAAATAAATAACAGTATGGCGGTTCAGTCTATGGTCAATTATAAAGCAAGTAATGGCGGTTTAACTAAGGACTAATGGTATATAAGGAAAAGAAATCCAGAGTGGTAAGCTGCCATGACTACAGATTTTCTCAGAAGGCAGAATTCAGTTAAGTGTTGGCATAAACAAGTTTCACCAAGTTCTCATTATGATTTTGGATCAAAGGGCTGTTTCAAAAAGGAAAATATTCTAGACCTAAAAAACATAGTACAGAGGAGTTCGTCGACTATAACGAAACATCTGTACAGGTAAAAGGGATCTACTGATATCAAAAACGAATGCCAAACAGCTACCGCGCGAGTTATATCTCTTTTCTGGATCAAAATAAGTCGCGGAGAAGATCTACAAGATGGCCCGTGATGAACAGATGAAGAACACTGAAGAACTCATGAAACCTAGAAACGGATCTAGGTACGGGAGAGAGAGGAAAGCTTACAGGAAGCAGGCCTACCGCGAAAAGTCGTCGCGTTCTCTAGATGAACTCAGGGTGATGCAGTGGCCAAGCTTGATGACGACGATGAGAGTTGCGGCGGCGGCGGAGCTCGAGCAACGACGGAGGTTGCGAGAGGAAGAAGATGAGGAAGAAAGGAGAATGGGAAGGACTGACCGCGTGCCTATTTATAAGGGCAGATGCGAACAGGTGGGCGTGAAAATCAAGGAGACCCAATAATAATTGTCCAACTGAACAGACGCCTCGATTCTCGGAAGGCATTAAAAATGAAAGATCCATTGTAAGATGACATCATGAAGGTTTTTTGTGTTTTCAAAAGATGACGTCACGGCGGGTTACAAAAGTTTTTAGACAGAGGATGGATTCTGACTAAGTGTTGAAGATTGACAAAGAACAAAGTTTAGAGTCAAGCTGGGGCCTAATATTGGGGATATTACTATCAGCTGAGACCCGCCCAGGAGGGGCCAGGTCAGCTTCAATGGCGGGTTACGCAAGAAGTTCAGTAAACATCCAAGTTTGTAGTTTATTAAGTCTTATAGAAGGCTCAAAGGTCAGGGGCCGGCTTAAGGCCCGATATTGTAAAACACCACATGTAAGGAAATACTTGTATAGAAAGACATATAATGAAAGTCACCGAGCCGGACACGATTATGAGCCGGTCGGGACTTTGTAGGCCACCTGGCATCAACCCGTGTATATAACGGGACGACCCGGTGGCGGTTTAGGGGAAGAAACAACAAGTCGATAACCAAGCCGGCGAGTTAAGCCTCTTGGTGATCGAAACCCCAGCAATACCAAACCCAACTAGACGTAGGCTTTTACCTTCATCGTAAAGGGCTGAACTAGTATAAAACTCTCCCGTGTCCTTTGTCCCTATTAACCCCTTTAAGCTTCCTAGTGCGATGGCCCTACGACTAAGTCCTTGCTCTAGGACATCTGCCGTGACAATTCCACGACAGCTACCTTTACCAAAACGTGTTCACACACTTAGCCCTTATCGGTAGGACATGTTCACCACTTCGATTCATTCCCGATGAAGTAGACCAGACATAACTCTAAGCATAGCTGGCATAAAGAAAACAAGCATGGATGAGCAGGCACATCAAGGCTCAAGCAAATCCTACTCATGCTAGTGGGTTTCAACTATTTACTATGGCAATGACAGGTCATGCAGAGGAATGGGTTCAACTACCACAGCAGAAAAGTAGCAGTTGAATCGTTGTTGTCGTAATGCAGTATAAGGAGCAGGAGCGAGAGAGTGGGATTTATCGAAATGCTCAAGGGGGGGGGGGTTGCTTGCCTGATAGAACGACGAAGGGGCACTGCTCCTCTGACAGGTACGCGGGAACACCTTCCGGAGTGGAACCTATCGAGAAGAAACGGTGCCGGCAATCAATACACAAACAATGCAACAATATGATGCATGAACATGACATGTGCAAATGGTAGTGTTTGGGCTAATGCAAGATGCTACCAAGTTGGTTGAAGCCCATTTGAATCAAAGATTCAAATGCAATTCAAAATAAAGCATTTAAAATGCCCATATTATGTTTTCACTTATACAGCATGTATAAGTTGGTTTTTCATGCATGTAACTGGCATAAATGGATTCCTTGCATTTTTCTGATAATTTTTCATATATAAATTATGTCATTCTGAGCTATGGTTGAATTATTATGATTTTTTGAAGTTTAAGCAATTTTCTGGAATTTCCTGAGTTAAAATAATTCCAGAAATCATTTATTGCGTCAGCTTGAGGTCAGCACTGCGTCAGCAGTCAACTTGGGTCAAACCTGACATGTGGGGACCACACGTCAGTGACACAGGGGCTAAACCCGGTCAAACCCAACGCTGACTGGGTTTGACCCTGCAGTAGGGCCCGCTGTCAGTGGCTATTAGGGTTGCTTAGGTAGCGGGGTTAGCGTCTAATGACGGAGCCACGTCATCGTCGCCGGATTAAGCGCCGACGACCATATCCCGCGGCAGAGTCTCGCCGGAGTTGCTCGGGCTCGCACTACAGGCGGCCGTTTGCGACGCGGTTTGGCCCTACGAAGAGCTGGTGTTTGTGCGCATCTGGTGGAGCGAACGGGAGCAGCTGGGGTGGCCGGAATCATGGCCGGCGACGAAGTTTGCGGCGGCCAGAGTTCGGCCAGGTGTGCGCGGGGTATTGCGGGGCACGACAGGAGCTGCGAGCAGGTCCGCTCGACTCGCCGGAGTGCACTGAGTGCAACGGCGAGCTCGGTTGCGAGCTGCGGTGGCCCTGGCCACGGCGGTGCCATGGCCGGCGGCACGGAGCTCTCGGCTCCGGTGGCAGAGGCGGCTAGAGGAGAGGAACGAGCTCGGGGAGGAGGGGAAAAAGCAGCGGAGCTCACAGAGGCTAACGGAGGGCTCGACAGGAGCGGGGACGGCCGGTGGGCAGTAAATCGACGGCGAGGGTCTCCGGGCACCGAAGTTGAAGAAGACGCCGGGGACGGCGTTGCAAGGCCTCCGATGAAGCCTGGCTCGGCGTGGAGGTTGAGGAAGACACGACAGAGCTTCTGTGCTTGTCCAGGGGGCTAGGGGGAGGCAGTGGCCGCGGCAACGGCGAGCGGTGGCGTCGGCTACGCTCGGTGGCACTGCCGGGAAGAGAAAACAAAGGAGGGGAGGAGCACGGGAGAGAGTGAGTGAGATCCAGGGTGCGTGGTGTTGGGGAACGTTGCAGAAAATAAAAAATTTCCTACTCGTTTCACCAAGATCATCTAGGAGTTCATCTAGCAACGAGTGAATAGATGCATCTACATACCTTGTAGATCGCGAGCGGAAGCGTTCAAAGAACGGGGATGATGTAGTCGAACACGACGTGATCCAAATCACCGGAGATCCTAGCACCGAACGGACGGCACCTCCGCGTTCAACACACGTACGGAAACAGCCACGTCTCCTCCTTCTTGATCCAGCAAGGGAGGGAGGAGAGGTTGAGGGAGATGGCACCAGCAGCAGCACGACGGCGTGGTGTTGATGGAGCTGCAGTACTCCGGCAGAGTTTCCTAAGCAATAAGGAGGTGGAGGAGGTGTTGGGGAGGGAGAAGGAGGCAACCAAAGGCCAAGGACTCAAGGTATGAAGTCCCTCCTCTCCCCCACTATATATAGGGGTGCCAAGGGGGGGTGGCCGGCCCTAGGAGATCCAATCTCCTAGGGGGTGCGGCGGCCAAGGGGGGTTTCCCTCCCCCCCAAGGCACCTAGGAGGTGCCTTACCCTCCTAGGACTCTTTCCCCCTTAAACCCTAGGCGCATGGGCCTATGTGGGGCTGGTGCCCTTGGCCCAAGCAGGCCAAGGCGCACCCCCTACAGCCCATGTGGCCCCCGGGGATGGGTGGCCCCACCCGGTGGGCCCCCGGGACCCCTCCGGTGGTCCCGGTACAATACCGATAACCCCGAAACTTGTCCCGATGCCCGAAACAGGACTTCCCATATATAAATCTTTACCTCCGGACCATTCCGTAACTCCTCGTGACGTCCGGGATCTCATCCGGGACTCCGAACAACATTCGGGTTACTGCATATACATATCCCTACAACCCTAGCGTAACTGAACCTTAAGTGTGTAGACCCTACGGGTTCGGGAGACATGTAGACATGACCGAGATCGCTCTCCGGTCAATAACCAACAGCGGGATCTGGATACCCATGTTGGCTCCCACATGCTCCACGATGATCTCATCGGATGAACCACGATGTCGAGGATTTAATCAACCCCGTATGCAATTCCCTTTGTCAATCGATATGTTACTTGCCCGAGATTCGATCGTCGGTATCCCAATACCTCGTTCAATCTTGTTACCGGCAAGTCACTTTACTCGTACCGTAATGCATGATCCCGTGACCAAACACTTGGTCACTTTGAGCTCATTATGATGATGCATTATTGAGTGGGCCCAGTGATATCTCTCCGTCATACGGAGTGACAAATCCCAGTCTCGATCCATATAAAACAATAGATACTTTCGGAGATACCTGTAGTGCACCTTTATAGTCACCCAGTTACGTTGTGACGTTTGATACACCCAAAGCACTCCTATGGCATCCAGGAGTTATACGATCTCATGGTCGAAGGAAGAGATACTTTGACATTGCAAAAACTCTAGCAAACGAACTATACGATCTTGTGCTATGTTTAGGATTGGGTCTTGTCCATCACATCATTATCCTAATGATGTGATCCCGTTATCAATGACATCCAATGTCCATAGCCAGGAAACCATGACTATCTATTGATCAACGAGCTAGTCAACTAGAGGCTTACTAGGGACATGTTGGTGTCTGTTATTCACACATGTATTACGATTTCCGGATAACACAATTATAGCATGAATAAAGACAATTATCATGAACAAAGAAATATAATAATAATGCTTTTATTATTGCCTCTAGGGCATATTTCCAACAGTCTCCCACTTGCACTAGAGTCAATAATCTAGTTACATTGTGATGAATCGAACACCCATGGAATTCTGGTGTTGATCATGTTTTGCTCTTGGGAGAGGTTTAGTCAACGGATCTGGTACATTCAGGTCCGTATGTACTTTACAAATCTCTATGTCTCCATCTTGAACATTTTCACGGATGGAGTTGAAGCGACGCTTGATGTGCCTTGTCTTCTTGTGAAACCTGGGCTCCTTGGCAAGTGCAATAGCTCCAGTGTTGTCACAGAAGAGCTTGATCGGCCCCGACGCATTGGGTATGACTCCTAGGTCGGTGATGAACTCCTTCACCCATATTGCTTCATGTGCTGCCTCCGAGGCTGCCATGTACTCCGCTTCACATGTAGATCCCGCCACGACGCTTTGCTTGCAACTGCACCAGCTCACTGCCCCACCATTCAAAATCTACACGTATCCGGTTTGTGACTTAGAGTCATCCAGATCTGTGTCGAAGCTAGCGTCGACGTAACCTTTTACGACGAGCTCTTCGTCACCTCCATAAACGAGAAACATTTCCTTAGTCCTTTTCAGGTACTTCAGGATATTCTTGACCGCTGTCCAGTGTTCCTTGCCGGGATTACTTTGGTACCTTCCTACCAAACTTACGGCAAGGTTTACATCAGGTCTGGTACACAGCATGGCATACATAATAGAACCTATGGCTGAGGCATAGGGGATGACACTCATCTCTTCTATCTCTGCTGCCGTGGTCGGACATTGAGCTGAGCTCAATTTCACACCTTGCAAAACAGGCAAGAACCCTTTCTTGGACTGATCCATTTTGAACTTCTTCAAAATCTTATCAAGATATGTGCTTTGTGAAAGACCTATGAGGCGTCTTGATCTATCCCTATAGATCTTGATGCCTAATATATAAGCAGCTTCTCCAAGGTCCTTCATTGAAAAACTCTTATTCAAGTAGGCCTTAATGCTGTGCAAAAGTTCTATATCATTTCCCATCAAAAGTATGTCATCTACATATAGTATGAGAAATGCTATAGAGCTCCCACTCACTTTCTTGTAAACACAGGCTTCTCCATACGTCTGTGTAAACCCAAACGCTTTGATCATCTCATCAAAATGAATGTTCCAACTCCGAGATGCTTGCACCAGCCCATAAATCGAGCGTTGGAGCTTGCACACCTTGTCAGCATTTTTAGGA
Source organism: Triticum aestivum (assembly GCF_018294505.1). Classification (NCBI taxonomy): domain Eukaryota; kingdom Viridiplantae; phylum Streptophyta; class Magnoliopsida; order Poales; family Poaceae; genus Triticum; species Triticum aestivum. Next base: position 62,617,367 of record NC_057809.1, on the reverse strand, counting down.
TCGACAAAACCTTCCGGCTGCATCATATACAATTCTTCCTTAAGGAAACCATTAAGGAATGCCGTTTTGACGTCCATTTGCCAAATTTCATAATCATAAAATGCGGCAATTGCTAACATGATTCGGACGGACTTCAGCTTCCCTACCGGTGAGAAAGTCTCATCGTAGTCAACCCCTTGAACTTGTCGATAACCCTTAGCGACAAGCCGAGCTTTATAGATGGTCACATTACCATCCGCGTCTGTCTTCTTCTTAAAGATCCATTTATTTTCTATGGCTCGCCGTTCTACGGGCAAGTCAGTCAAAGTCCATACTTCGTTTTCATACATGGATCCTATCTCGGATTTCATGGCTTCTAGCCATTTGTCGGAATCCGGACCCGCCATCGCTTCTTCATAGTTCAAAGGTTCACCGTTGTCTAACAACATGATTTCCAAGACAGGGTTGCCGTACCACTCTGGTGCGGAACGTGTCCTCGTGGACCTTCGAATTTCAGTAGGAGCTTGATCTGAAGTATCTTGATCATTATCATTAACTTCCTCTCTAGTCGGTGCAGGCAGCTCAGGAACATTTTCTTGAGTTGCGCCATTTTATGGTTCAAGAGGTAATACTTCATCAAGCTCTACTTTCCTCCCACTTACTTCTTTCGAGAGAAACTCTTTCTCCAGAAAGGACCCATTCTTGGCAACAAAGATCTTGCCTTCGGATCTGAGGTAGAAGATATACCCAACAGTTTCTTTAGGGTATCCTATGAAGACGCATTTTTCCGATTTGGGTTCGAGCTTTTCAGGTTGAAGTTTCCTGACATAAGCATCGCATCCCCAAACTTTTAGAAATGATAGCTTAGGTTTCTTCCCAAACCATACTTCATACGGTGTCGTCTCAACGGATTTCGACGGGGCCCTATTTAAAGTGAATGCGGCAGTCTCTAAAGCATAGCCCCAAAAAGATAGTGGTAAATCGGCAAGAGACATCATAGATCGCACCATATCTAATAGAGTGCGATTACGACGTTCGGACACACCATTACGCTGAGGTTTTCCAGGCGGCGTGAGTTGTGAAACTATTCCACATTTTCTTAAGTGTGTACCAAACTCGTGACTCAAGTATTCTCCTCCACGATCTGATCGTAGAAACTTGATTTTCCTGTCACGTTGATTCTCAACTTCACTCTGAAATTCCTTGAACTTTTCAAAGGTCTCAGACTTGTGTTTCATTAAGTAGACATACCCATATCTACTCAAGTCATCAGTGAGGGTGAGAACATAACGATAGCCACCGCGAGCCTCAACACTCATTGGACCGCACACATCAGTATGTATGATTTCCAATAAGTTGGTTGCTCTCTCCATTGTTCCTGAGAATGGAGTCTTGGTCATTTTACCCATGAGGCATGGTTCGCACGTGTCAAATGATTCGTAATCAAGAGACTCTAAAAGTCCATCAGCATGGAGCTTCTTCATGCGTTTGACACCTATGTGACCGAGGCGGCAGTGCCACAAGTATGTGGGACTATCACTATCAATCTTACATCTTTTGGTACTTACACTATGAATATGTGTAGCATTACGCTCGAGATTCATAAAAATAAACCATTCACCATCGGAGCATGACCATAAAACATATCTCTCATATAAATAGAACAACCATTATTCTCGGATTTAAATGAGTAGCCATCTCGAATTAAACGAGATCCTGATACAATGTTCATGCTCAAACTTGGCACAAAATAACAATTATTGAGGTTCAAAACTAATCCCGTAGGTAAATGTAGAGGTAGCGTGCCGACGGCGATCACATCGACCTTGGAACCATTCCCGACGCGCATCGTCACCTCGTCCTTCGCCAGTCTCCGTTTATTCCGCAGCTCCTGTTGTGTGTTACAAATATGAGCAACGGCACCGGTATCAAATACCCAGGAGTTACTACGATTACTGGTAAGGTACACATCAATTACATGTATATCAAATATACCTTTGGTTTTGCCGGCCTTCTTGTCCGCTAAGTATTTGGGGCAATTCCGCTTCCAGTGACCACTTTCCTTGCAATAAAAACACTCAGTCTCGGGCTTGGGTCCATTCTTTGGCTTCTTCCCGGCAGCTTGCTTGCTGGGCGTGGAAACTACCTTGCCGTCTTTCTTGAAGTTCTTTTTACCCTTGCCCTTCTTGAACTTAGTGGTTTTATTGACCATCAACACTTGATGTTCCTTTCTGACTTCTACCTCTGCTGATTTCAGCATAGCAAATACTTCAGGAATGGTCTTTTCCATCCCCTGCATATTGAAGTTCATCACAAAGCTCTTGTAGCTCGGTGGAAGCGACTGGAGGATTCTGTCAATGACCGCATCATCCGGGAGATTAACTCCCAGCTGAGTCAAGCGGTTATGCAACCCAGACATAGTGAGTATGTGCTCACTGACAGAACTGTTTTCCTCCATCTTACAGCTGAAGAATTTGTCGGAGACTTCATATCTCTCGACCCGGGCATGAGCTTGGAAAACCATTTTCAGCTCTTCGAACATCTCATATGCTCCATGTCTCTCAAAACGCTTTTGGAGCCCCGGCTCTAGGCTGTAAAGCATGCCGCACTGAACGAGGGAGTAGTCATCGGAACGTGCCTGCCAAGCGTTCATAACATCTTGTTCCGCAGGGAGAACGGGTGTGTCACCAAGCGGTGCTTGTAGGACATAATCTTTCTTGGCAGCTATGAGGATGATCCTCAGGTTCCGGACCCAGTCCGTATAGTTGCTGCCATCGTCTTTCAGCTTGGTTTTCTCTAGGAACGCGTTGAAGTTGAGGACTACGTTGGCCATTTGATCTATAAGACATATTGTAAAAATTTAGACTAAGTTCATGATAATTAAGTTCATCTAATCAAATTATAATGAACTCCCACTCAGATTTGACATCCCTTTGGTCATCTAAGTGTTACACGATCCGAGTCGACTAGGCCGTGTCCGATCATCACGTGAGACGGACTAGTCATCGTCGGTGAACATTCTCATGTAGATCGTATCTTCCATACGACTCGTGTTCGACCTTTCGGTCTCCGTGTTCCGAGGCCATGTCTGTACATGCTAGGCTCGTCAAGTTAACCCTAAGTGTTTTCGCTGTGTAAAACTGTCTTACACCCGTTGTATGTGAACGTAAGAATCTATCACACCCGATCATCACGTGGTGCTTCGAAACGACGAACTGTAGCAACGGTGCACAGTTAGGGGAGAACACTTCTTGAAATTTTGTAAGGGATCATCTTATTTACTACCGTCGTTCTAAGTAAACAAGATGCATAAAACATAATAAACATCACATGCAATTATATAAAGTAGTGACATGATATGGCCAATATCATATAGCTCCTTTGATCTTCATCTTCGGGGCTCCATGATCATCTTGTCACCGGCATGACACCATGATCTCCATCATCATGATCTCCATCATCGTGTCTTCATGAAGTTGTCACGCCAATGACTACTTCTACTTCTATGACTAACACGTTTAGTAATAAAGTAAAGTAGTTTACATGGCGTTCTTTAATGACACGCAGGTCATACAAAAAATAAAGACAACTCCTATGGCTCCTGCCGGTTGTCATACTCATCGACATGCAAGTCGTGATTCCTATTACAATAGCATGAACATCTCATACATGACATATAGATCATTCATCATTCATCACAACTTTGGCCATATCATATCACAAAGCACTTGCTGCAAAAACAAGTTAGACGTCCTCTAATTGTTGTTTGCAAGTTTTACGTGGCTGAAGTAGGGTTCTAGCAAGAACGTTTTCTTACCTACGTGAAACCACAACGTGATTTGTCAACTTCTATTTACCCTTCATAAGGACCCTTTTCATCGAATCCGCTTCAACTAACGTAGGAGAGACAGACACCCGCCAGCCACCTTATGCAACTTGTGCATGTTAGTCGGTGGAACCGGTCTCACGTAAGCGTACGTGTAAGGTTGGTCCGGGCCGCTTCATCCCACAATACCGCTGAAGCAAGATAAGACTAGTAGCGGCAAGAAAGTTGACAAATCTACGCCCACAACCAATTGTGTTCTACTCGTGCAAGAAGAACTACGCATAGACCTAGCTCATGATGCCACTGTTGGGGAACGTTGCAGAAAATAAAAATTTTCCTACTCGTTTCACCAAGATCATCTAGGAGTTCATCTAGCAACGAGTGAATAGATGCATCTACATACCTTGTAGATCGCGAGCGGAAGCGTTCAAAGAACGGGGATGATGTAGTCGAACACGACGTGATCCAAATCACCGGAGATCCTAGCACCGAACGGACGGCACCTCCGCGTTCAACACACGTACGGAAACAGCCACGTCTCCTCCTTCTTGATCCAGCAAGGGAGGGAGGAGAGGTTGAGGGAGATGGCACCAGCAGCAGCACGACGGCGTGGTGTTGATGGAGCTGCAGTACTCCGGCAGAGCTTCGCTAAGCAATATGGAGGTGGAGGAGGTGTTGGGGAGGGAGAAGGAGGCAACCAAAGGCCAAGGACTCAAGGTATGAAGTCCCTCCTCTCCCCCACTATATATAGGGGTGCCAAGGGGGGGTGGCCGGCCCTAGGAGATCCAATCTCCTAGGGGGTGCGGCGGCCAAGGGGGGTTTCCCTTCCCCCCAAGGCACCTAGGAGGTGCCTTACCCTCCTAGGACTCTTTCCCCCTTAAACCCTAGGCGCATGGGCCTATGTGGGGCTGGTGCCCTTGGCCCAAGCAGGCCAAGGCGCACCCCCTACAGCCCATGTGGCCCCCGGGGATGGGTGGCCCCACCCGGTGGGCCCCCGGGACCCCTCCGGTGGTCCCGGTACAATACCGATAACCCCGAAACTTGTCCCGATGCCCGAAACAGGACTTCCCATATATAAATCTTTACCTCCGGACCATTCCGGAACTCCTCGTGACGTCCGGGATCTCATCCGGGACTCCGAACAACATTCGGGTTACTGCATATACATATCCCTACAACCCTAGCGTAACTGAACCTTAAGTGTGTAGACCCTACGGGTTCGGGAGTCATGTAGACATGACCGAGATCGCTCTCCGGTCAATAACCAACAGCGGGATCTGGATACCCATGTTGGCTCCCACATGCTCCACGATGATCTCATCGGATGAACCACGATGTCGAGGATTTAATCAACCCCGTATGCAATTCCCTTTGTCAATCGATATGTTACTTGCCCGAGATTCGATCGTCGGTATCCCAATACCTCGTTCAATCTTGTTACCGGCAAGTCACTTTACTCGTACCGTAATGCATGATCCCGTGACCAAACACTTGGTTACTTTGAGCTCATTATGATGATGCATTACTGAGTGGGCCCAGTGATATCTCTCCGTCATACGGAGTGACAAATCCCAGTCTCGATCCATATAAAACAATAGATACTTTCGGAGATACCTGTAGTGCACCTTTATAGTCACCCAGTTACGTTGTGACGTTTGATACACCCAAAGCACTCCTACGGCATCCAGGAGTTATACGATCTCATGGTCGAAGGAAGAGATACTTTGACATTGCAAAAACTCTAGCAAACGAACTATACGATCTTGTGCTATGTTTAGGATTGGGTCTTGTCCATCACATCATTATCCTAATGATGTGATCCCGTTATCAATGACATCCAATGTCCATAGCCAGGAAACCATGACTATCTATTGATCAACGAGCTAGTCAACTAGAGGCTTACTAGGGACATGTTGGTGTCTGTTATTCACACATGTATTACGATTTCCGGATAACACAATTATAGCATGAATAAAGACAATTATCATGAACAAAGAAATATAATAATAATGCTTTTATTATTGCCTCTAGGGCATATTTCCAACACGTGGCATCTCCAGGGACGTCCCGAGGGAGGCGGTAAGCAGGAGGTGGTCGGGCGTGCGCCGGCGTGCGTCGGCCACGCGCTCGGCGTCCTCCTGGCGCGGTGGAGACGACTACTGGCAGGGCCAGCTGGCTGGGCCAGCCAGCTGGGCCGCACAGTGCCAGGCCTCAGATAAGTGGCCCAAGTAAGGGTTTTCCCTTTTTTGTGTTCTTTTCTATTTCTGACATTTGTTTTTGATTTAAAATAAATACTAGCACAATTCTAAAAATGTTGGGATTCTTTGTGACCACTAGTAGTAATATAACAGAGGCCCTCACCAATTTCCAACATTTTTGGAGCCTTTAAAATATTTATATTATTTTAAACAGCTCCAATTCAAATACATATGGGTTCATTCAAAAATCCAAAATGTTCAGCAAAAATGTGCATCACCTCTGGTTGTTGCTTGCAACATTTTCCAAAGACCATGAACATTTTTGAAGAGCATTTTGGGTTTATTGAAATTCCATTTAAATTAAACCTATTTGAATTTGCTTTGGTGCTAGGGTTTGAAACATTCCCCATTTCAAATTCATTTGAAACTTAAACATGATGCACAAAGCAAGCCTAGTTCATACCAGAACTAGAGATGTGACAACTCGCCCCCACTCGAAAAAATCTCGTCCTGAGATTCAGGAGTCGGCGGAAAGAAAGCGGGGTACTCAAGTCGAAGACGATCTTCTCGCTCCCAAGTAGCTTCTCTCTCGGAATGATGAGACCATTGAACCTTGAGAAACTTGATGTTATGACGTCGAGTGACATGCTCTGCTTGATCCAGAATGTGAACGGGGTACTCTCGATAAGTGAGGTTAGCTTGGAGATCAAGCTTTTCATGGTCCACTCCGTGGATGGGATCCGAGAAGCAACGCCTGAGTTGAGAGACGTGGAAGACATCATGAACTCGAGAAAGATGTGGGGGTAGTTCCAACTGGTAGGCAACCTCTCCTCGTTTAGCGAGAATGCGAAAAGGGCCAATGTAACGAGGAGCCAACTTGCCCTTGATACCGAAACGATGGGTACCCTTCAAAGGAGTAACCCGAAGGTAAGCCTTATCGCCAACTTCATAAGCCACTTCCTTATGACGACGGTCATACTGGCTCTTTTGACGAGATTGGGCTATTTTCAAATTCTCACGAATGATGCGAACTTGCTCTTCTGCCTCCTGGATCATATCTGGTCCAAAGAATTGTCTTTCACTGGTTTCTGACCAGTTCAAAGGTGTTCGACATCTTCGTCCATACAGAATCTCGAAGGGTGCTTTCCTAAGACTGGATTGATAGCTATTGTTATAAGCAAACTCGGCTAAAGGAAGACACTTCTCCCAATCCATACTGAATGAGATAACACAAGCTCTAAGCATGTCTTCGAGAATTTGGTTGACCCTTTCCACCTGACCACTTGACTGAGGGTGGAAAGCGGTACTGAAAGAAAGATGGGTTCCCATGGCATTCTGGAAACTTTCCCAGAAATGAGAGGTGAAAAGACTGCCACGGTCTGAATTGATCTCTAGTGGAACACCATGGAGTGACACTATTCGGGAGATATATAAGTCAGTGAGCTGACTAGCAGTGATACTCTCTCGAACAGGTAGGAAGTGAGCCACTTCGGAGAGACGATCAATGACTACGAAGATAGCATTATTTCCTCTCTTGGTCCTGGGAAAGCCGATGATGAAGTCCATACCAACTTTGTCCCATTTCCACTCGGGAATAGCTAAAGGTTGAAGGGTGCCAGTAGGACTTTGATGCTCTGCCTTAACGCGACGACAAACGTCACAGTTGGCAATATACTGAGTGATTTCTTTCTTCATCCTAGTCCACCAGAACCTCTGGCGTAGGTCCTGATACATCTTTGTACTACCGGGATGAATCGTGAGAGGGGATTCATGGGCCTCCTTAAGGATCCGTTGCTGCATTGTTGACATTTGGGAACCACCAAATGGTTTCCGAAGTAAACAACACCTCGTTCATCCATAGAGAAACAGTCGGCAACTCCCTTGGGAATATTTTTCTTGATCCGGGAGATTCCCGTATCATGCTTCTGAGCCTCTATGATCTGATCCATAAGGGTAGGTTTCGCCACCAAGGTAGAAAGGGAACCATGAGGAGCTATGTGAAGGTTAAGCTTACAGAATTCCTCATGGAGGGGTGGTTGACATTGTTGCAACATGAGGTTGTTGCAATAGGATTTACGACTTAGAGCATCAGCCATGACATTGGCTTTGCCTGGGGTGTAGGTGATTCCTAAGTTGTAATCCAAGATCAACTCCAACCAACGTCTCTGTCTGAGATTCAGATCCGGTTGGGTGAAGATATACTTGAGACTCTGATGGTCAGTGTAGATTTCGCAACGGTTACCAAGAAGGTAATGTCGCCAAGTCTTAAGTGCATAGACTACGGCTGCAAGCTCTAGATCATGTGTAGGATAATTTTCCTCATGTGGATGCAACTATCGAGATGCATAGGCAATCACATGACGATCCTGCATAAGAATGCAACCTAGTCCTTGACGCGAAGCGTCGCAATAGATAACAAAGTCTTTAGTGAAATCCGGTGGCACGAGTATGGGCGCAGAAGTCAGGCATCTTTTTAGTTCCTGAAAACTGTGCTCACACTATGGGGTCCACTCAAACCTTTTGTCTTTCTTGAGAAGCTCCGTGAGGGGTTTGGCCACTTTGGAGAAGTTTTCAACGAAGCGACGACAATAACTGGCTAGACCAAGGAAACTCCTAACTTGTTTGACCGTTTCGGGTGGAGTCCAATCGAGAACGGCTTTAACTCTCTCGGGATTGACAGCAATGCCCCTACCAGAGATCACGTGGCCTAGATAGGTCACTTCTGGCAACCAAAATTCACACTTGGAGAACTTGACATAAAGGCGGTGCTCTCTGAGTTTTTCTAACACAAGTCTAAGATGTTCGGCATGCTCTTCCTCGTTCTTTGAGTAAATGAGAATATCATCGAGGTAAACCACGATGAACTTATCCAAGTACTCCATAAAGATCGAGTTCATCAAGCGGGAGAAAGTAGCTGGAGCATTGGTTAGGCCGAAAGACATCACGGTGTACTCGTATTGACCATAACGAGTGACAAAGGCCGTTTTGGGGATGTCCCCGTTTCTGATTTTGATTTGGTGGTAGCCTAACCTCAAATCCATCTTGGGAAAGATTAAGGATCCAGCGAGCTGATCATACAGGTCATTGATCCTGGGAAGCGGATACTTGTTCTTTATCATGACCAAATTAACGGGACGATAATCTACAACCATCCGATCCGTACCATCCTTCTTCTTGACAAAGAGGATAGGACAAGCCCAAGGAGAGGAACTGGGACGGATGAAACCCTTTTGCAAGGACTCATCAAGTTGTTTCTTAAGCTCGGCTAACTCCAAAGGTGCCATCTTGTATGGTCTCCTAGAGATTGGAACAGTTCCTGGGATAAGTTCTATGACAAACTCTACATCTCTGTTAGGTGGGACACCTGGCATTTCTTCTAGAAAGACATCCGAGAAGTCATGGACTACCGGAATATCTTCAAGGTCTGGAAGAGGGCTGGCATTAAGAGAATAGAGTTGACGCCTTGCAACTCTAGTGGAGACCGTGACTATTTTGCCAGATGGATGTGTAAGTTGAATAGATCTAGTGTAACAATTGATCTTGGCATGATGAGCTGTCATCCAGTCCATGCCCAAGATGATGTTAATATCTGAAGACTTGAGAGATATCAAAGAAGCAAGGAATACCAGTCTGTCAACAAGGATTTCATTACCATGGCTTACCTTGGAGGTTTGCCATTTGGAGCCAGGAGTCTGGATTATTAGTGGAGTTGGCATATCACAAAATGACATGTCGTGCAACCGAGCGTATCCTTCGGATATGAAGGAGTGGGATTCTCCAGTATCGACCAGAACTGAAGTTGGGTGACAATTGACAAGAAGCGTTCCCAATACGACGTCGGGATCATCTCGAGCTTCTGTAGCTGAGACGTGGTGCACACATGCTCGTTCAGTGGTGGCTGGCTTGGTACCGATCATCTTGCCTGATGGCTTTTCACGGCCAACAGACCTCTCAGACTGGGGTGGAGTATAACTGGACTGAGGGCAGTCACGTGCATAGTGTCCTGGTTCTCCGCAGGTGAAGCAAGTTCCTGAGGTAGGACGTGGACCTACATTGGCAAGTGGTCCACTAATAGGCCTGGGTGGAGCATGTTGCTGAGCTGGGTGAGGTGCCACATCAGATGGCCTCGGTGCATATCCAGGTGGAAGAGCTGAGTTCGGAATCCAAATCCATCGCTTCTGAGAGCCAGAGCGGGAGGAAGAACCGAGATCACAGTTGTGCTTACAAGATTCCTCGTAAGTGAGCTGAGTTGTCTCTGCATTAATGGCCTTGTTCACAAGAGCCTGGAAAGTATCACAATGATGCAGGTGGAGATCACAACGCAACTTAGGGTTGAGACCCTTCCGGAACCTAGCCTGCTTCTTGGCGTCTGTGGACACTTCTTCTGTAGCATAGCGGGCGAGGTTTTCAAACTCTCTACTGTAAGCATCAACAGGCATCTTACCCTGGGTAAAACTACAGAACTCTTCCCTCTTGCGGTCAATGAGAGCCTGAGGAATGTGGTGCTCACAAAAAGCCTCGGTGAAATCCCTCCAGGTAGGAATCTGACCAGCTGGAAGCATAGCCTCATAGCTCTGCCACCAAATACTAGCAGGACCTTCCAGGTGATAGGTAGCATAGGTGACCTTGTCACCTTCAGCCACGCTCGCAGAACACAGCTTAAGAGTGATGCTTCGGAGCCAGTCATCCGCATCGAGTGGCTCAATGGAATGATGGAAGGTGGGTGGTTTCAGACCAATGAAGTCGGTGATAGAAACCAACTTCTTACGCTGATGTGCGGTGTTCTGCTCAATCTGTGCCAGCAAGCAGTTAGTCTCACGCTTGTTCCTCTCGGATGCTAACAAGAACTCTGCCATCAAAGGCTGGTCAGGAGGATCCTCATCCCTACCATCTCCGTGGTTCTTACTATGAGCAACTGAACCTCGGTTAGCAGACGACATCCTGGCACAGAAACCAAGGAAACAAGGATGGAATTAGCATCGACATGAGGATGCGGAATGTAATGCAAAAGCATTGGAAACTCTTGAAATCCTAGGACAATTTCGGCAGCATAATGGCTGTAAATGCTCAAAAGGATTTTGAGACATTAATCAAAGGAATAGCATAATCAATCAACATCATAATATCAAGGTTCTGGGTCAAACTGATGACACACGGCAGTAGTAGAACTGTACGGAGACACAACCCAACAATCCTAAGACTTTATGGTTTAGTAACACGTCATCCTGAGAGATAGAGGAGAAGCCTAGGCCTCAACCCTCGTAGAAAAGAAGAGGTTGACTCAGAAAGAATGACATGAGGTAAAGGAGTAAAAAGAGCCTTATGTTCCCTTCCACAATCAATTCCCTTATATAACTAAAGCATTTCTAGACTCAACTTCGACCAGTTTGGCTTGGTAATCCTACAGACAGTCAGGCTCTGATACCACGCTGTCGGGACCCCGATCCTAAGTCACAATGATCTAGCATGTAACACATCATATCACTTTGCGGCCTCACGCACGGTATTCCCACGGGTGCCACCTTACCTGGCCCGGGACCATTTGCGCCTTTTGGCTCACGTATATGATAGTGTCGCTAGCATCCATATGACAGAGAACCCGGGCCGACATTACTAGTCATGAACCCAAGGTGGCACCAACTTACGGGGACAAGCATACATGAATCAACATCGAGCATGTCGGTCAGCAGCGTGTGAATCCGGGCTGTAGCACTGGGCTAACAGAACTCCGGGAACCCGGGCTGTAGCAGGCTAGGCAGGACTCCGGATGTCACCGTGTGACATTTCCCCGAAGGGACAGACACAGGAACGAAGTGAATCACATGCCGGCCAGTCAAGTGTTCCGGAGCAGTAGTGCTGGGCTAGCACGACTCCGGTGAACCGGGCTGTAGCGGACTACTATGGCTCATGGAAGCACAAGACTACAATTCCCCATAAGAGAGGCTACCAGGGATAAACAACTAGGTTGTCGGACCCCACAGATAGCAATACACGTTACACGTACGCATAACATGCAAGTATGTGCTGTACAACATGGCATCACAACATAACTCAAACTCATATAGATAAAGGCCCAGAAGAGCCACATAGCATTCAATACAAACAGGGGTCTCATGACCCATCATTCAAAGCATACAAGCAACGGAAGCATTACATGTCTGAGTACAGACAACTACAAAAGGAAAAGACTAAGAAGCCTGACTAAACACGACCCTCCCAAGGGTACAAGATCGTAGCTGGGATACAAGCTACTCGTCGAAGTCACTAGTGTAACCAACTGCAAAACATAAATAAGAAAACGTGAGTACGAAGGTACTCAGCAAGTCTTACATCAGAACTATCTACATATGCAACATTATCAACAAGGGGGTGGTGGAGTTTTAACAGCAGCAAGCCAGCTTTGACTCAGTGGCTAACCTATACTACGAGTATCAGAAACTTCTTTGAGGTGTGGAGACGCACATGAGTCCACATATTCACCATATCAATACTCCACTATGGATCCGTTCCCGTCTTCCTACGAGAAGGGCATCCATAGCACTCACGCTTATCTTGTGTATTTTAGAGTATCCACTTCAAGTTGTCTATGTACTACATAAGTCCTCCAAGTTTCCATATCCGAGGAAAACAGCTATTCGAATAGATAATGTTAACCCTGGAGGGGTGTACTTCTTCACACACACTCTCACCACTTATCGCCCTGTACACGTCATGTACCTCGGCAACCTTCAAGCGGAAACCGGGCGAGGGTGTCGGCCACGACTTGACTAACCACACAAGTCTCTCGTCCAGGTTTATCGCCTATTCGAGTTCCATCCGCAAGGAGTTCCGGCCGAAGTCTCTAGTACGGCCCCAAACGATGTGTGCAGGGTTCCCAAGCCCACCATCCGGGTGCCACTTGGTACACCATGCCACGGTGCCTAGTCTGTCCCAAGCCCGTCCCGTCGGACACCACCTGGTAGACAAGTAGCACTACCTACAAACGCCAGAAACTAGTTGCAACTCCTGGATAGAGATCAAGTGGATTAATAAGCCGAGAGGGGCCGGATAACCGGAACCCAATGTGTGGTAGTAACTGGACTTTGATAACATACACAGAACTCAGTGCTTAGGGACGGTTCCAATGAGACAACCCACCATGTACTCCTACATGGCCTCTCATCGCTACCTTTACCAAAACGTGTTCACACACTTAGCCCTTATCGGTAGGACATGTTCACCACTCCGATTCATTCCCGATGAAGCAGACCTGACACAAATCTAAGCATAGCTGGCATAAAGAAAACAAGCATGGATGAGCAGGCACATCAAGGCTCAAGCAACTCCTACTCATGCTAGTGGGTTTCAACTATTTACTGTGGTAATGACAGGTCATGCAAAGGAATGGGTTCAACTACCGCAGTAGAAAAGTAGCAGTTGAATCGTTGTTGTCCTAATGTAGTATAAGGAGCAGGAGCGAGAGAGTGGGATTTATCGAAATGCTCAAGGGGGGGTTGCTTGCCTGATAGAACGACGAAGGGGCACTACTCCTCTGACAGGTACTCGGGAACACCTTCCAGAGTGGAACCTATCGAGAAGAAACGGTGCCGGCAATCAATACACAAACAATGCAACAATATGATGCATGAACATGACATGTGCAAATGGTAGTGTTTGGGCTAATGCAAGATCCTACCAAGTTGGTTGAAGCCCATTTGAATCAAAGATTCAAATGCAATTCAAAATGAAGTATTAAAATGCCCATATTATGTTTTCACTTATACAGCATGTATAAGTTGGTTTTTCATGCATGTAACTAGCATAAATGGATTCCTTGCATTTTTCTGATAATTTTTCATATATAAATTATTTCATTCTGAGCTACGGTTGAATTATTATGATTTTTTGAAGTTTAAGCAATTTTCTGGAATTTCCTGAGTTAAAATAATTCCAGAAATCATTTATTGCGTCAGCTTGAGGTCAGCACTGCGTCAGCAGTTAACCTGGGTCAAACCTGACATGTGGGGACCACACGTTAGTGACACAGGGGCTAAACCCGGTCAAATCCAATGCTGATTGGGTTTGACCCTGCAGTAGGGCCCGCTGTCAATGGCTATTAGGGTTGCTTAGGTGGCGGGGTTAGCGTCTCATGTCGGAGCCACGTCATCGTTGCCGGATTAAGCACCAGTGACCATATCCCGCGGCAGAGGCTCGCCGGAGTTGCTCGGGCTCGTGCTACAGGCGGCCGTTTGCGACGCGGTTTGGCCCTATGAAGAGCTGGTGTTTGCGCGCATCTGGTGGAGCGAACGGGAGGAGCTGGGGTGGCCGGAATCATGGCCGATGACGAAGTTTGCGGCGGCCGGAGTTCGGCCAGGTGTGCGCGGGGTATTGCGGGGCACGGCAGGAGCTCCGAGCAGGTCCGCTCGACTCGCCGGAGTGCACTGAGTGCAACGGCGAGCTCGGTTGTGAGCTGCGGTGGCCCTGGCCATGGTGCTGCCATGGCCGGTGGCACGGAGCTCTCGGCTCTGGTGGCAGAGGCGGCTAGAGGAGAGGAACGAGCTTGGGGAGGAGGGGAAAAAGTGGCGGAGCTCACAGAGAGGCTAACGGAGGGCTCGGCAGGCTCGGGGATGGCCGGTGGGCAGCAAATCAACGGCGAGGGTCTTCGGGCATCCAAGTTGAAGAAGACGCCGGGGACGACGTTGCAGGGCCTCCGGCGAAGCCTGGCTCGGCGTGGATGTTGAGGGAGACACGACAGAGCTTCTGGGAATGTCCAGGGGGCGAGGGGGAGGTAGTGGCCGCGGCAACGGCGAGCGGTGGCGTCGCCTGCGCTCAGTGGCCCTGCGGGGAAGAGAAAACAGAGGAGGAAAGGAGCACGGGAGAGAGTGAGTGAGATCCAGGGTGCGTGGCGTCTCCAGGGATGTCCAGAGGGAGGCGGCAAGCAGGAGGTGGCCGGGCGTGCGCCGGCGTGCGTCGGCCACGCGCTCGGCGTCCTCCTGGCGCGGTGGAGACGACGACTGGCAGGGCCAGCTGGGCCGCACAGTGCCAGGCCTCAGATAAGTGGCCCAAGTAAGGGTTTTCCCTTTTTTCTTTTCTTTTCTATTTCTGGCATTTGTTTTTGATTTAAAATAAATACTAGCACAATTCTAAAAATGTTGGGATTCCTTGTAACCACTACTTGTAAAATAACAGAGGCCCTCACCAATTTCCAACATTTTTGGAGCCTTTAAAATATTTATATTATTTTAAACAGCTCCAATTCAAATACATATGGGTTCATTCAAAAATCCAAAATGTTTAGCAAAAATGTGCATCACCTCTGGTTGTTGCTTGCAACATTTTCCAAAGACCATGAACATTTTTGAAGAGCATTTTGGGTTTATTGAAATTCCATTTAAATTGAACCTATTTGAATTTGCTTTGGTGCTAGGGTTTGAAACATTCCCTATTTCAAATTCATTTGAAACTTAAACATGATGCACAAAGCAAGCCTAGTTCATACCAGAACTAGAGATGTGACAATGGTGAGTCGCGGGTCCGCGACGCCGGGACAACAGCGACCATCACCGCCGCGACGAGGACGACGACCACTACAGAGATGATCGACGCGGCCGGGGTGATGACAGGCAGGCCTCCTCCTGGCGGGAGCTTATCTTCCGCAGCCGGTTGTAACGCCCCGAGACCGATGTGCCAGGTGTCTTCTAGTTATTCGTTGTTGTTGCCTTGTCATTGCTTGTGTGTCATGCATTGCATATCATGTCATCATGTGCATTTCATTTGCATACATGTTCGTCTCGTCGAGTACATCATTTCATCTCATTGCATCATTTTCATTTGAGCTCATCTTGATGCCTGATATGCTGTTGGAAGAGGGCTATGTGATGATTATGTCAGATCTGTTTCAGCAAATGGCCTTTTGTCATTTTTTCCATGATTAATGTGTGCATGCTGTGATCCTGAGCTCTACATGTGTTTTGTTATATGCCATGCCATCTTTACAGGGGTGTATGCCAAGTATTTTTGTGATCTTTGTGATGACTAGCACAAGCATGCAAAGTAGCTTACTCAATGATACTGATTTCAGGGACTTAGGATTATTCTAAGTCCTTGTCCTGTTTTTGTCTTTATGCCATATGTTCATGTTGTTTCCTAGTGATCCGTGCCTCTTTTGAGGATGATCAGTAAGGATGTTTTGTTAATATTGTGGTGCTCTATCCATCCATGTCTTTGTTTGAATTTATGGAGCACCCTAGCTCGAGTCAATCGAGCTCTACTTTTGCTATAAAATGTTCCTGGCAGATTGTTAACATGTTTAGCAATTTTGCCGAGCTTGTTGTTGTTGATCCGTGCATGCGATGTTGTTGTTCTTGCCATGTCTAGCTTCTATGCCATGTCTTCTTGACGAGTGTATGCTTAGTTTGTCATGCCATGCTCTGTAGTGAGTGCATCGAGCTCGTAAACATGCCTACTTGTTAATCTGTTTTGCATGCTCTAGTTTTTCACTAAGTCTGAATCTGTTTGTGTTTTTGCTATGTTCACATGCTTGCAATTGTATTTTCTGATCCATTTTGGCTCAAGGTCACTAAGGGACTTTTGTTACATGCTTTGAGTAGATTCATTCCATGCCTTGTTTTGCCATGATATGTTCCTGTAGCATATAGTTGTCATGCTCTAAACATTGCATTCTGTTGATAAATTCCTGACATGCTGTTAATTTCACAAAGTCTGAAACCTGTTATCATTTGCTCTTTTACCATGCTTGTTTGAACCTGTTATTGGATGAATTAGCCGTAGCTCAATGTTCATCTTTTGTCAAGCATCATGAGTGGATCCATGCCATGTATTTTGTTGCCATGTTTGAGTGTTGTAGCATATTTATCTTGATGCATTTAGATGGCTACTTGCTGTTTATCGCAGACCGGTGCCATATTTGTTTTGCTTGCCATTTCCAAACCGTGCATCCGATTCCGGTGATCTTTATATCGATTTCGACCGAAATCACCTCACCTTTCCAGTGGCACTCTTGGATTTCCAAGTTGAGGCCAGGTTCAATCATTCCTTTCCAAATCATGCATATGCACCGCATACTGCATCCCGCATATCATGCCATGTTCATGTGTTGGTTGTTTACTATGTTTTGTGCTTCTTTCCGGTGTTGCTTCTTCGGGTTGGTTCCGATAACGTCGCGTTTGTGAGGAACCGTTCGACTACGTCTGTTTATCTTCTTCATGGACTCTTTCTTCTTCCGTGCGGGATTTCAGGCAAGATGACCATACCCTCGAAATCACTTCTATCTTTGCTTGCTAGTTGCTCGCTCTTTTGCTATGCCTATGCTGTGATACCTACCACTTGCTTATCATGCCTCCCATATTGTTAAGCCAAGCCTCTAACCCACCTTGTCCTAGCAAACCGTTGTTTGGCTATGTTACTGCTTTGCTCAGCCCCTCTTATAGCGTTGTTAGTTGCAGGTGAAGATTGGAGTTGTTCCTTGTTGGAACATGGATATTTTGTTAGGATATCACAATATCTCTTATTTAATTAATGCACCTATATACTTGGTAAAGGGTGGAAGGCTCGGCCTTATGCCTGGTGTTTTGTTCCACTCTTGCCGCCCTAGTTTCCGTCATATCGGTGTTATGTTCCCGGATTTTGTGTTCCTTACACGGTTGGGTTATAATGGGAACCCCTTGACAGTTCGCCTTGAATAAAACTCCTCCAGCAAGGCCCAACATTGGTTTTACCATTCGCCACCTACCCTTTTTTCCCTTGGGTTAGGCCAGCCCAAGGGTCATCTTTATTTTAACCCCCCGGGCCAGTGCTTGTCTAAGTGTTGGTCCAAACTAGAGCCCCTTGCAGCGCCACCTCGGGGAAACTCGAGGGCTGGTTTTAGTTGTATGGATTGCTTATCTGGTGTTGCCCTGAGAACAAGATATGTGCAGCTCCTATCAGGATGTCGGCGCATCGGGTGGTCTTGCTGGACTTGTTTTACCATTGTCAAGGATGTCTTGTAACCGGGATGCCGAGTCTGATCGGATTGTCTTGGGAGAAGGAATATCCTTCGTTGACCGTGAGAGCTTGTGATGGGCTAAGTTGGGACACCCCTGCAGGGATTTGAACTTTCGAAAGTCGTGCCCGCAGTTATGTGCAGATGGGAATTTGTTAATGTCCGGTTGTAGAAAACCTGAAGATTATCTTAATTAAAATACATCAACCGCGTGTGTAACCATGATGGTCTCTTCTCGGCCGGGTCCGGGAAGCGAACACGGTGTTGGAGTTATGCTTGACGTAGGTTGTTCTAGGATCACTTCTTGATCATAGTTTCTCGATCGTGCTTTGCCTTCTCTTCTCGCTCTCATTTGCGTATGTTAGCCACCATATATGCTAGTCGCTTGCTGCAGCTCCACCTCATACTTTTACCCTTCCTATAAGCTTAAATAGTCTTGATCGCGAGGGTGTGAGATTGCTGAGTCCCCGTGACTCACATATACTTCCAAAACCAGTTTGCAGGTGCTGATGTTACCGAGCAGGTGACACAACCAAGCTCAAGGAGGAGCTCAATGAAGATCTTGTCCTTTGTGTTGTTTCGTTCTAGTTGATCAGTAGTGGAGCCCAGTTGGGGTCGATCGGGGATCGGTGTAGCTTTTGGGGTAGTCTTCTTATATTTGGTTCCGTAGTCGGACCTTGATTATAACTGGATGATGTAAATCTTTATTCATGTATTGTGTGAAGTGGCGATTGTAAGCCAACTATGTATCTCTTTCCCTTATGTATTACATGGGTTGTGTGAAGATTACCTCACTAGCGACATTGCTTTCAATGCGGTTATGCCTCTAAGTTGTGCTTCAACACGTGGGAGATATAGCCGCATTGAGGGCGTTACACCGGTCCCGTGCCCCGACGCGCCACCCTGATGATGGCCGCGGCATCTCTCGCCGCGGCGACCGCGATGGACGCAATGATCGGCAGGACGACCGCAGGGATGGGCGTCGCTGCCGTCCTGTCTCACGCTATGCACGCAAGATTGATCTCAGCCGCGTCTAGCGGCTGCCATCTGGTGAGGTGACCCCAGCCTCAGGTCGCCGCGATCGCCATCGTCCACAAGACCTCTCTCCAAGACTCGCGGCAGCTGTTGTCTCGGAGGACTCACGCGGCCGCTCTCCTCCTCCGTCTCCGCGTACCACTTCCAGAGACATCGTTGAGATTGCCCCTGCCTCCCCGGTCATGTCTTGGCTGCGTCGTGCTTCTTGCCTGGGCCCCAAGGTACAACCGTCGCTTAATCTGGAGGCGCTTGACGCGACTGTGGCTGATGCTACTCTGATTCAACACTCCCAGTCTCCTATGGATCACCCACCTGAAGCTGTGCACACCACTCCTCCTCCCTGTACATCTGCGGTCAGGCTGGAGCCCTCCCCGGTGCTTGCTGCTGAGCTTGAAGCAAGCCTTGAGGATATGCAGGATGGCGACTCCATGCCGGCCCTGCCGTCGTGGGATGCGACTAAGGATGGGGATGCCACCCCTATGTTCATTCCCGGCAGGCCCGCGCTGCTCCCCTCTCCAACACCGCGATCGACACCGCCCAGAAGGCCAACAGCAAGACGCAAAACTTTGGCTGGGGTCTCTAGCTTTCAGCTTCACCGACGTAGCCCGTGCATCCAGGCAAAGAATAGAGCCATGCCTATAGACAACCTCGCTGAATAGCTGCTGTGTCGTTGCATGGGAATCATTCCTGGAGGTGAACAAGTCACGGATGTCGTGGTTCTAAGTCTGACAGTAGAATAGGGGTAGGATAAAGGAGCATGATCTATCGAGATGCATATGGGTGACACGGTGGTTTTAGCGAGTTCGGGCCTCTCACGGTGGAGATAACAACCCTACGTCTCGTGCTCCGGAGAGGCTTTGTTTTATCTTAGAATGTATCCGGAGATTACAATGAAAGGGGAACAGATCCCCGTAGTCCTGAGACTAATGGTGAAAGAGAGAGAGATGGAAGAAGAAGCCCCTCTGTCTAGTGGTGGGGGGTGGCTTATATAGAGTGCGCCACCCCCTCACCTCCTATGTTACAAAGTGGGGTATGAATGCCATAATGCCAGCCCGCTATTAAGCCCTCACTATTAGAAAGATGCTGACTGCCTTGCTGCCTGCTGGTCTTCGTATATCCGAGTGAGTCGTACGGTCGAGTGGTGAGCCGTCATCCGAGTGGATGGTATGCTACTTGTCCGAGTGGATAGTGTGTCTGTATGAAATTGACCTGGACCCACATGTTGTGTGGGCCCCATGCTTCATGATATTTCGACCCTTCGTGGGCCTACCTGTTATGTATATCCCCAACATTAGCCCCCGAATCGATTGTGATTTTGCAGAACGAGTTGGTGTAAGACACAGTTTGGTCCGAGTGATTACAGAAATACTCGGTACATGTCGCTGCGCTTTCAGACAACCAAGGTTTGAACAAAATCTCAATGGATTCCGGTACCATGCTTCCCGACTGATCGAGGTATGTGTCTGTGAGGAGCAACTTGGTGACATTCATTCATCTCTCGGGAGAGGTTTAACTCGTGATCTGAGTATGGGTGTGTCATTAAATCTGTGCGACCAGATTGACACATGGACTGTTCTCTTAGAGAGATGCCATTCTTATCCCGGAGGAACGTCAATACGAGTCGGTTTTAGATCCACACTTGTGAGTTTCACACTTTGAGTCCTAGAAGAAGGCTCAAAACAGGTCCACGGAGGAGCGTTAAACTCGCCTTATAGAATATTTTTTGGAGTGATCTGGAGCTGGGCCTGCATCGAGTAACTGATTACTCGGAATTTCTTCACGCATGGAACGTGTCTTTTTTGTTGTTTGGCCGTCACTCGGGTTGGGCGGACCGTTCCGAGTGGATACCATTCCAGTGGGGGCACGCTGAGTGCACCCACTGGGTGTAGTCCCCGAGACTGCTGTCGACTGCGGGCAGTCGGCGGGAGTCTTAGAGCCTGTCTTTTTGTTGTTGTTTGGCCGTCACTCGGGTTGGGCGGACCGTTCCGAGTGGATACCATTCCAGTGGGGGCACGCTGAGTGCACCCACTGGGTGTAGTCCCCGAGACTGCTGTCGACTGCGGGCAGTCGGCGGGAGTATGAGAGAACTAAAACTCTTCTTAGCTGGTACTGATCGAACTTGTTCTTCTCTGACTCGGAGGTCGAGTAATACTGGAGATGGGTTTGCATCGAGCAAAATGTTTCTTTCTGAGTCCTCTTCCAGTGGGGGCACGCTGAGTGCACCCACTGGGTGTAGTCCCCGAGACTGCTGTCGACTGCGGGCAGTCGGCGGGAGTATGAGAGAACTAAAACTCTTCTTAGCTGGTACTGATCGAACTTGTTCTTCTCTGACTCGGAGGTCGAGTAATACTGGAGATGGGTTTGCATCGAGCAAAATGTTTCTTTCTGAGTCCTCTTCCAGTGGGGGCACGCTGAGTGCACCCACTGGGTGTAGTCCCCGAGCCTCTGTCGGACTAGATGAGTCTGGCAGAGGGTTTAAGTCTCTCGGTAAATCTCCATGCAGTTGGCATGGCAAATATCTTTGTCTGGAATTGAATCAATCGGATGGATGCGTAACGAGGTGGTTGTACGAACGATGAGTAAGGTCGCCTGTACGATTCAGCGATGGCGCTTCATTTTTACCCTTTTGCATGAAAAGGGGTATTTATCCAAGTGGACGTGCTTCACTTATAGATCTTCGGCGAACCGAGCATGTATGGTCAGAAGAATATCTTGATGTGATCAACAGGTTGACCAAATGGGCGTAACCCCTGAGGGTGACATGGCCAACTGCCGCGCGTAGCCCCCGAGTGATGCTCGAAGGAGGTAAGCTTGCTACAGAGTGTGATATGAGGTTTGACCATATGAGTAACTTAGCCGTTCCCGTGCTGGGGGTGTAGAGGTAAAGACATGTCCAACTGATGGTGACGCGCGGGGCAGCCGAGGGGCGAGGACGTGTATAACCGAGTGGCGACGCGCGGAGCGGCCGAGTGGTGAAGACGTGCAAAACCGAGTGGCGCCGCGCGGGGCGGGCGAGTGGTGAAGACGTGTAGAACCAAGTGGCGATGCGCGGGGCCGCCGAGTGGTGAAGACGCATACAACCGAGTGGAGACGCGCGGGGCGGACGAGTGATGAAGACGTGCGCAACCAAGTGGCGACGCGCGGGGCGGCCGAGTGGTGAAGACGTGCAAAACCGAGTGGAGACGCGCGGGGCGGCCGAGTGAAGGACTAAGTGTCCAGCTGAGTGGCAAAAATGGTCCTTGAAGGAGTTAGCCAGATGCTTTTGAAGCTGATGTAGCGACAAGGTCGGTGTAGTGTGGCTGTGGCGCAACAAGACCGGTGCGACAACTGAATTTGAGTAGGAACGAAGATGGCACGCAGAGTGTCTGGGTGATTACGAAATTTGTCAAAGTGACGGATCGAATGTACTTGTTGAAGTGAAGGGTCTGATTGGTGATGAAGTACTCGACCACTTAGGAGAGTGTCATTCCAAATGAGATGCAGCCCCCGAGTGCGGCGTAGCCCCCGAGCATACTACAGGCTTCGACAACGGACATGTCGGAATATGAGAAATATAGTTTTGAATGGATGATTTGTAATTCATCGAGTCGGATTTGGGTAAAGATGAGGAGAAGCTTCCGAGTGATGCTCGGAAGAAGCAAACTCGCAAAAGAGTGAAGTGTGAAGTTTAATTATGAAAGGGACTTATCTGCCTCATGCCCGACGAGGTCTATATCATTGATACGATGAAGAGAATT